>NC_088883.1:29846687-29868209 GCF_032884065.1 Artemia franciscana | reverse complement strand
GATAGGACCAATTGCTGAGTTTAGGACCAAATTAAGTTCAAGACCAGTTTTCTAAGTTTAAGGAATTCAATGTGAGTTTTTTTCAGAGAAAAATATAGTTTGCGCTCATGTTTTGTATCTATATTGATAAAACACGGTTCAATCTGAAACTCTGAATCCAAGATTGAAGAAGGGGGCACATTAACTTGATACTCCATGGTGAGAAACATATCTACATACAGCAGTGGTGGTTTGGCCTGAAAAAGAATTTTCAGGCCAAATTTTAACAAAATTTGATACTTATGCATTATAGCGACCTACTCGAGTTCTTAATCTAAGTAGATCTATTAGATCTGAGAAAAACCGGTTCATTTCTCTGTATTTGGAGACAATTAGCTTAAGCTCAGTGGGAATACTACGCTGGAGATATATTTTAATTAGATATTTAAAATAATGCGTTCTGGGCGGCCTGCTTTCCATAATTCTTTGTCGTAGTTTCCTTAATTTTCTTAATAAAGTATTATATTCTCATCTTATTTTGGTATGTTTCATTAGGATTAACTTAACTTCACTTCTTGAGTGGTGTTGACTATAATTCATAACTACCCAATATTTTTATTTATTAACAAAATCATTTTTAATATATTGATTAATTAATAATATTTTTTTGATTATTTAATTATTATTAATTTTAATTGTTCTTAACATTATTTAATTATATTGTTGAATTTATGTTTTGTTTGATTAATTAACTAATAATTTGTTATTACCGTTTGTTAACCTTGCCCTCTAATTTATTTCAATAAAAACCAAATTTCGAAAATTAAAAAATGATCATAACCGTTAGATTATTAATTTTCAACTTTGCACCCTTAACATTTCTTTGCAGAGGGCAAGTGCCACTTTGCACCCTTAACATTTCTTCGCAGAGGGCAAACGCCACATCAGTCCTCACTAAAACTGACTCTAATGTATGATTCCTTTTTAGAATTAAATAAAAAAAAAAACTAATTTTTTTTGCTGAAAGTAAGGAGCGACATTAAAACTTAAAACGAACAGAAATTACTCCGTATATGAAATGGGTTGTCCCCTCTGCAATCCCTCGCTCTTTACGCTAAAGCTTTTAATTGTTTTAAAAAGTAAAATTGTGGCAAAGAGTCAAACTTCAGCGTAAAGAGCGAGGGATTGTGGAGGGGACAACCCATTTCATATACGGAGTAATTTTTGTTCGTTTTAAGTCTTAATGTCGCTCCTTACTTTCAGCTAAAAAAATTAGTTTTTTTTTATTTAATTTCTGAACGTTTTTGAATTAATGCATGTTTGGTTTTGGCTCTCCGCACATAAATTATTAAAATGAAATTTGTATATTAATTCTTTTTTTGGCTAAATGGCTTTCTCTTAGTTTTGATCAGACGATTTTGAGAAATAAGGGGTGGAGAAGGAGGCCTAGTTGCCCTCCAATTTTTCGGTTACTTAAAAAGGCAACTAGAACTTTTAATTTTTAATGAACGTTTTTATTAGTAAAAAATACACGTAACTTAAGAATTAACTTACGTAACAAACTTTCATAACCTTATATTTTTATTATGTATACGAGGGGGTTTGTACCCTCGTTAATACCTCGCTCTTTACACTAAATCGTAAGTTTTGTCCCAATTCTTTAAGAATGACCCCTGAATCAGAAAGGCCGTAGAATAAATAGTTGAAATTACTAAAAATACTTTAGCATAAAGAGCAAGGTATTTATCTCCTCCTAAATACCTCGCTCTGTATGCTAAAGTGTTTTTAGAACCCCTCATATGCGTAATTATCTCTGTTCGTTTTAAGTTTCAATGCTACTTCTTCCTTTCATTTCAAAAAAACGTTTTCATGTTTATTTTTCATTGTTTTCTTATAGTAATGCTAGAGAATCCTGTGCCCTTTTCATTGAATTTTTCTTCCCCCATGACAGATTCCTCCAAGGAAAGATCCTCCAACATAGCCCCCTCTCCTCAGCCCCACCCCCAAACAAAATAAAATCCCCCTGAAAACGTCTGTACACTTCCCAATAACCATTACTATATGTAAACACTGGTCAAAGTTTGTAACTTGCAGCCCCTCCCCCAGGGATTGTGGGGGAGTAAGTCATCCCCAAAAACATAGTTATTATGGTTTTCGACTATGCTGAACAAAATGGCTATCTCCAAATTTTGATCCGTTGACTTTGGGAAAAAACGAGCTTGGGAGGGGGCCTAGATGCCCTCCAATTTTTTTTGTCACTTAAAAAGGGCACTAGAACTTTTCATTTCCGTTAGAATGAGCCCTCTTGCGACATTCTAGGACCACTTGGTCGATACGATGACCCCTGGGGAAAAGAAAAAAAAACAAAAAAACAAACAAATAAACACGCACCCGTGATTTGTCTTCTGGCAAAAAATACAAAATTCCACATTTTTGTAGATAGGAGCTTGAAACTTCTATAGTAGGGTTCTCTGATACGTTGAATCTGATGGTATCATTTTCGTTAAGATCCTACGACTTTTAGGGGGTGTTTCTCCCTATTTTCCTAAATAAGGCAAATTTTCTCAGGATCGTAACTTTTGATGGGTAAGACTAAACTTGATGAAACTTATATATTTAAAATCAGCATTAAAATGCGATTCTCTTGATGTAGCTATTGATATCAAAATTCAATTTTTTAGAGTTTTGGTTACTATTGAGCCGGGTCGCTCCTTACTACAGTTCGTTACCACGAACTGTTTGATATCATAAATGCTGCGTTGTGAATTAAAATATATGTTCGTCTCTTGCAGATGCCCTGTATTTGAATCAAGTAAGTGTGACAGATGAAGACATATTTATTTACAATCTTGGAAATATGTTTATTCTAGACGGTGTCCTATTTACACCCACTTTAGAGAACGAAGAGATGACCACTACCACTGTAAGTTAATTCAGAAGACGAGTATTTTTCTTTTTTTGTCTTATTTTGTGAGTTATTCAAGGCGATAGTGACGTATCTACCCAAACTTATGTTAAGATCGTTGGAGCACTGGACTTCAGTGGCGGTCTTAAATTTCAATCGTTTATTTCCATGTTTATGTCTTTGAGTTGTAATTCCTATTCTTTTAATAAAACGGCTCTATTTTTATCCCACGCAAATATTCTTTGTTTGATGATCAGGCTAGCCTTGAGTTCACTCCTTTTTGTCTTAAATTAGGTCGCAAACGTTGTATACAAGGATAGACCTGTATTAACGTTAAAACTTAAAGTATAAATTGGTTGATGATCTTAATAAATTACATTTATTCCCGGAGAAGTATCTGTTTGAAAGTTATTTTTCAAAGATTTTTTCACTTTTACACTCATCATTTCAATTCACGTGTCTTGAGTTCTTTTGAACGTCGAATGTTTCCAAGCAGGGTCATATCCATTTGGGGGGGGGGGGAGGGTTACAGGGCTCTTAAGTTTCCCTTCCATCAACTTGACTTAAGAAACATAGATATAATGGAACCTTATACATTGTTTAAACTTAGGGTAACAGACAAGTACCACTGATATCAGGGATAGGACTTCCACAGGTCCTTCGAGACAGGATCTTCAGCTGTTCCACTTCACTAGAATTTTTCAAGGTTTTTGGAGGCTCCCCCCTGAAAATTGGGTTTTCAGAAACCCTAAAATTATCGTGAGTAGAAATTAACGATGTTTTGTGTTAATGTTTGTGCATTTACGAAAGTTAATTAATCAAAATAATTCGGAGAACTCAATTATCTTTCTGGGAAATATGAATAAATCCAGAAAACTAGGGGAAACTCCTAAGAATTCAGAGATAGTGGAAGCCCAGAATAATCTCCAATATATTTGTAATTAGGGCAAACAAACGATTTATAGACAACCTTTAGTAGTATAAAAATTAGTTTTTTGAAATTTAAAAAATTAAAAACTTTTTTTTAAGTTTGTAGTTGTGCTAGATATCAGGTGTATTACTCCTGAAAGTTTTTATCTACTTGATTCTTGTATTTTCTTTAAGGTATTAAATCATTTTTCCTTCTATTGATGGTTAATCTTATATTATTTGACTTTCTCGGGATAACTCCACATGCTTCAAAGATTTTATGGTTAAGTCTACGGTTAGAAATATATATATATATATATATATATATATATATATATATATATATATATATATATATATATATATATATATATATATATATATTCAGTTTCGATTTTGTATATATTGCTTTAAAGATTAAACAATCAAAAAGTAAAAAACCGTTTTATTTGGTTTGCTTTTAATTATTTATTTTTGCTGTTTTTCTGTTTACAGATTTTTGTTACCCCAGTGGCTACCGGTCTTTTGAAGTTTTTTTCCTTTCGTTCTTTTGAAGAAAAAATTGTAAATTTATGACAAAAATAACTCCAAAATATCAGTACTGCTGATTTACTAACCTCTCTTAATTTACTTATAGCAATATCACCCAAAAATTCTATACTTGCATGGGATAAGGCCTATTAAGGTAAGGTAGCTTAATCAGTAACTGACTTTTACTTTACTTTATTGCCGCGAGCTTTGCTTTTTTTAAAGTCTTTGGCAACACGGGTATTGGGAAGAGATGGTGGGGGTGGGGCTGCCAAGAAAAATTCCACACTGGAATGAGATAAAGCCTGTTAAGTTGAGGGAAATTAGTCGGTACACGACTTTCTGTATATTTTCCTGTATATTTCCCCCGAGAGCTCTACTTGTTTATTAGCCAATTATTACCAGTGATTCAGGAAGCCAGTAAGATCGGCTACCTGGATTCGGATTGGACTAAAATTGACTGCCTAGTTGCCTAGAATTGGCTGCCTGGATTCGGGGGTTTGCTGCCTTTAAATGACAGCCGTGTCTGATTGGATCTTAAAAAGTGCATAGAATATGAATCTCTCTTGCTGGTTTCCTGGACAAAGCAGTGACACTGCAAGTGCAATTTCCTATGCCATGCTCCCTTACCCCCTCGATCATCACTAGTTTAAGCCATGAATGGCGATATGGCACCCAATTCTTTATAAAAATAGGACACTGAATACAAGGGGGTGCATTGAAATTTGAAATTTTAACAAGTCCTATATTTCGGAGGAAGGTAAAAAAAACAGCTTTTTAATCACTATATTAATCATCTGGTGTATCGTATGGTACCTTATGGTAATCATATGGTACCGTATATATCATCTGGTGTGACCAGATGAAAGTTTGCAACTATGCAAACCTTATAGACTTGGTTATCTTTTATTTCACACTTGTGACAGCAAAAGAAAACCAGATTTATTTTTTCCTTTTTTGGGAACCTGAAAAGATCGTTAACGACTCAGAATTTTTTATGTGTTTCACACCAAGACTGGCATGCAATGCTTTGATAGTCACACACCACAATTTTCAACTGTAACGGATTGGATCTGCACGGTTTGCCACCTTGATTGCCACTTTGATGCTTTTTTTTTAGGCAAATCACACCATTCACTTCTGGTGGAAGAATTGTTTCTTTGAGGTTTTAACTAAATGAGTTGTTTATTTCTTAGGATTCCCTTTAAATTTTGAGAAAGTACAAAAAGATGAACAACAGGCAGCGACAAAAAGAACGAGAATGACTTAGAGCGAGTGAATAACAACTCTCTGGGTGAAAATTGTTGTCGTTTTACTTTGTTTGTCTTCATTTTTTCGTTCTGCTTTTCTTTATGTGTTATGTCCTAGAATGCATCAACTATCTTGAAGAAACAACTAGAAAGCTTTGCTGAAGTTTTATTATTTATAATTAAGCATTTTTCCCTTTTTTTTTCCCTAAAATTTTTCTTAGGGAAAGTCCTGGTTCAACTTCATTGAAGTGAGAATTCTAGAAATGCTTAGAAAATTTTAGTTTTAAAGGTCTTTTTTTAAAATAATCTTTTTAATACGTTCATTTGAGTTTTACTGAGAACGGCCCTTGGATATAAGGTCGAAATATTCATTTGAGGTTTGAGTTTCACTGACTCTGTCCAAGTCCTATCCTCGATATTGATGGTACTAATTTATTACCCTCGAGTTTCAAACGGTGCACAAGGTGCCTTTGAGGTTTGATGTACGGTCAAAATGTCCTTTGCGGTTTGAGTTTCACTGTCTCACAAAAAAAAAATTACCTATTGATCTAATCTCTTCCTTTTGGTATTTTCCCATTGATCTAGTCTAGTCTTTACTGGTCTCTTCCATGACTCCTATGGAAATAATGTAGATGGTAATTTTGAATCCATTATGGTAAGCTGGTATCCTGAGATTTGCAAAGATTTTTTTTATTTTTCACTTGTTGCCGAAGTCATCCCACTTCTTACATAAATGTAAATTTTTATTTAAATTAGTCTACTAATAATGTTAATTTACTCCTTAATATAATTAAATTTAAAAGAAAACTAAAAAAGCAAAAAAATAACAAACAAACCTGAAAAATAATTAGAAACAAAATATTTTATTCATAGAATGGCCTTTTGCAAGATGTACCTCAGTTTTTTATATACAATTAGCCTTACAATTAACAGAAACGGGTCAGTCGATAGATCGTTTTTAGAAAGTTCAAGGAGTGGCGGAGATTGATTGTACTGGCTAGCTGGTTATTTTTTTGGTGATTTTACCGAAGAGATGGACATTTCAGTAACTGTTGGTTAAAGTTTAGTAAGATCTCACTATAGATTTTGTGTGCATTTCTCATTAAATTTTTGCGTGCCTTAATGCAACATTTTGCCTCATAGGTTCACAAAAATATTTCGTGTCTCTATATATTTGGAAACTATATAATTATAATTTTGTAAAGTCATAATTTTGTATAGTCATAATTTTGTATAGTCATATAGTCATAATTTTGTATTGTTATAATTTTGAGGTAGTTTAAAATCGCAAGTTTGAGGGAAATTCACTACACATGGCCAAACGCCATGGCCTATCGTATACTGACCTCTGAGAAACTGTTAAGTGTCTCCATATCGATTTTTCTTACTTTGAAGGACATCATGCAAAATCATTTTTTGCGTTACGAATTAATTAGCTAATTTCATTTATTTATTAATAGGATGAACATTGTGCAAATAAATATCAATAAAGCCAAAATTTATGTTGTGATTTTAAGGTAAAACTTCTTTCTGAAACTAGAGATTTCATGACAAACTTGCAACTGTAACTTATACCGAAAAAACAATATTATTTATATCACTAAATTAATTAGTCTCAGATCTATTAATTCAATGAACCCAAATTGTGCTATTACTTAGAATTTGGCTTTGTGAAAGATCTAAATTTTCTTCAAAATAGGAAAATTATCCTTTCTTCAACAATTGTGATCTTATATTCAAAACATTGTAAATCTAAAAAATTCTTACTGTTTATATTGTTCAACCTTTTAATAATCAATGAGACAGGACAGAAAACAGTACCACTCAAACCTTGTTAGTCAGGTAAAGTACACGTCCAAAAATTATAATAGCAGGAAAATGTTTCAACTGCTAAAAGAAACAACTGGAAAAGGCTTCTTCAGCAGCTGACACACTAAAAACTAGTGCAAGGAAATCATTCGATCAGAAGAAAGTTAATTAGAACGCTGGTGAGAACGCTTCTTCGAGCTACTGAACCTCGTCAAAGCCCCATGAGATCTGCATCCTTTCTCAGGTCCAATGTAGCTTTACGATATCGACTTGAACCCAGCAAGCATCATAGAAGCACTAAAAGTGCTTAAGTGAATAAGGAGCAGCAAGATACCAGAAGAAGATGGGATAGATACTAAGATTTACAAGGCATCTCCACCCCAATTATGCCGCCTAACCAGCATAATTGTACAATTGTAGGTGACAAAGACTATCCCAAAAGACTTAAAAGTATCGACCCTTGTGCCAGTTTACAAAAAAGGAGATATGCCTCTTTCCTGAAACTATAGAGGCATCTCCTTAACTTACCATGCGATGAAAATCTTCTGCGTCATTCTCTCAAATAGATTTAAAGAAACACAGGACTAACTAACCCTTCCTGAGCTGGCAGATGCGTTGCCTGAAGCAGACACTCTTGATCTGGTTTGTCCAGTAATAATGCACCAGATTTCACCTAGCGCTGCTTGTTACTTTCAAGACTTCATTGCTGCTTTTGACCCTTTTGTCTGAGAGGAACTATGAATAATGTCGGCTGAGTTTGGAGTGCCCCGAGACCTAAATGATATACTTTGAAGTGCATACGTGATATTTGGACATCGATACCGGCTTCTGAATCCTGTGCAACGGGTCAAACCCGTCAAAAATGGTCTCGGGCACCTGGATTCAAACAGGCATGTCCCCTATCGCCCAAATTATTCTACTGTGTGATAGATTGGATAAAGAACAATGCTCTAAAAATAACAATAGAGCTGTCTTTGGACAACTCGATGATTTCTTTCAATCTTTGACAGACTTTGATTTTGCCGAAGACGCTATCTTTCTCGAAACCACTGCCGACGGCGTGCAAGACATGGTTAGTAATGCTTTCAAGGCCTCGAAGTAGATTTGTTTAATCATAAGCAGCTCTAAGACTAAATTGGTGACCTTCAACAATTCTGCTTAATGTTAAATCATCTTAGATGGCAAACCGATTGGAAATGTCGAGGAACCCAAGTACCTTGGGTCCATTTTAACACCACATGATGGAGCTGAAAAAGATATTTCTGACCGCGTATTAAAAGCGTGAACAGTCTTCACCAATCTAAAAAAAAGGCACTATAGGCAAGAGGTGAGATCTCAAGAAATTAAAAATCAATGTCTAAAAAGCATGCGTTTGAGCTGTACTACTGTACATGTCCGAGTTATGGTCGCTCAAGCCAGAAGAGGGTAGAGCTTTGGACCCGTCTGGTCACCGCTGCCTTCATTCAACAGGGGGTCTGGAATTCCCTATAATAAAGTAAGAAACCCTTGTGGCCTGACTGAAGAGCAGTCTCTCGCGATCAAAAGACATCTCTTACAGCTATTTGGCCACGCCTCGCATCGCCCCAAAGTGACGACGTGTCGAGACGTCCTTATCTGCGAGCCAGCACCCTCCTGGAGGATGCTGGCTTCCTCCAGAAAGTTTCCTGGAGAATTCTGTCCTCCCAGCCGAGACGAAAAAAGAACAACCTTTGGCAAAATCCAAAGCCGGTATGGAACCGTGTGGAGAGCTCCGTTGGCATGGCTGGAGATGGGATTGACTGAAGATTGCCAGTAAAGTTGCAGCCGACAGATAAAATTGCACGTCAGAAGAACGTCCATAATCCATTCGTACCCAGCACGACAGTTCTTCGTCTGGTTCCTATCAAAAGAAATTGTGCACCGAAAATAAAAAATTATAATTCAGTATATGGATAGAGCCGAATAAAACAGTTAGTGGTAACGAACTGTAGTAAGGAGCGACCCAGATCAATATTAACCGAAATTCTAAAAAACATAATTTTGATACCAATAGTTACATAAAAAGAATCGCATTTTAATGCTGATTTTAAATATATAAGTTTTTTATCATCAAAAGTTAAGAGCCTGAGAAAATGGGCCATATTTTAGAAAATATGGAGAAACATCCCCTAAAAGTCATAAAATCTTAACGAAAATCACACTATTAGATCAAGTGTATTAGAGATCTCTACTGTAAAAGTTTCAAGCTTTTATATACAAAAATTTGGAATTTTGTATTTTTTGCCAGATGACAGATCACGGATGCGTGTTTATTTGTTTTTTTTTCCCCAGGGTTGATCATACCGACCCAGTGGTCCTAGTATTTCGCGAAGTTTCTTATTCTATCAGAAATGAAAATTTCTAGTGCCCTTTTTAAGTGACCAAAAGAATTGGAGGGCACCTTGGCCCCCTCCCACGTTCATTTTTTACCAAAGTCACCGGATAAAAATTCTGAGATCGCCATTTTATTCAGCATAGTTGAGAAACCTTATAACTATGTCTTTGGGGCCGACTTACTCCCCCCTTGGGAGGGGCTGCAAGTTACAAACTTTGACCAGTGTTTACATATAGTAATGGTTATTGGGAAGTGTACAGACGTTTTCAGGGAATTTTTTGGTTGGGGCGAAGGGGTTGAGAAGAGGACTTTATGTGGGGGGGGGGGGAACTTTCCGTGGAGGAATTTGCCATGGGGGAAGAAAATTTCAATGAAGGTGGCGAGGATTTTTTTGCATGTTTAAAAAAAATATATATGAAAAACTTCTTTTGACTGATAGTAAGGAGCAGAAATAAAACTTAAAACCAACAGAAATTATTATGCATATTAGGGTGAGCCTGGCTCTATCTTGATTTTTTTTCCCCAAATATCTTTCTATTGCAGTTTTTCATGTCATACCACGCTCAGGTTGTATTAAAGTGCCTTCCGGGTTGAGATAGTATGACATACTGACGAATTCTTATCAGAAAATTCTGGAACTCTTATTTGAAGTGTTTATATGAATTCTTAGTTAGGAGTGCTTATTGCAGATCAAACAGTTCATGGTAATGAGCTGTAAGTAAGGAGCAAATTGGCCCAATAGCAAACGAAACTCTAAACAAAGAATTCTTGGTTATAATTCATATCCATAGAATTGGCCTTTTACTTCGATTAAAAATGTAGATATCGTACAGTTCGTGGTAACGAACTGTTGTAAGGAGCGAGCCGGCTCAATAGTAACCGAAACTCTAAAAAACTGAATTTTAATACCGATATTTACATCAAAAGAATTGCATTCTTATGTGGATTTCAAATATATAAGTTTCATCAAGTTTAGTTTTACCCATCAAAAGTTACGAGCCTGAGAAAATTTGCCTTACTTAGAAAATAGGAGGAAACTCCCCCTGAGAGTCATTGAACTAACGAAAATCACACCATCAAATGCAGCGTATCAGATAACCCTACTCTAGAAGTTTCAAGCTCATATCTACAAAAATGTGGAATTTTGTAATTTTTGCCGGAACACAGATCACGGATACGTGTTTATTTTTATTATTATTATTTTTTTTTCCCAGGGTTGATCGTATCGATCCAATGGTCCTACAATGTCACGAGAGAGTTCCCTCTAATGGAAATTAAAAGTTCCAGTGCCCTCTTTAAGTGACCGAAAAATTGGAGAGCACCTTGGCAACCTCCCATGCTCATTTTTCCCCGAAGTCACAGGATCAAAACTCTGAGATAGCCATTTTGTTCCAAAAAATTAATAAGCAAATTTCGTTTTCATTATTCATGTGCGGTGAGCCAAAATCAAAACATGCATTAATTCAAAAACGTTCATAAATTAAATAAAAGAAACACGTTTTTTTAACTGCAAGTAAGCTTAAAACGAACAGAAATTATTCCGTATATGAAAGGGGTTGTCCCCTCCTCAACACCTTGCTCTTTACGCTATAGTTTTTTTAATTCTTTAAAAAGTAAAGTTGTGACAAAGAGCAAACAGCAAAGAAGGAATTTAAGGTTTAAACCTGTTAAGCCTAAAACGAGTAATACTTAAAGCAAAAGTTTCGTGAATTGAATTGTCAAAGATCCGTTTGAAAAATATGTAAGATGCAGGTTTTGAATCTCAATATTTTAGTACCAACTTAGAAATACTTTTATTTTCAAAGCAAAATTTTTAATGACTAATTTATTGGTCTCTAAATCGGTTTATCTCTTACACTTCACTTGGCACATTTCATTCTTTTAAGAACTTTCTTTACCTTGAAATTTTTTCTCATTCAAATTCTTTAAATATTTGAAAACAATAAACCAGCCAACGCGGAAAATGTATATAACTATGTTTTAGTTAGAACTATGTTATATAGTTAGGACTAGCTGTAACGTAAGAGTCTTAACCATTCAAAGAAAAGTGGTTCTATTCCAATTTGATTTTACGGTTCGAAGCATAGCTTATAAGCAAGGAAAATTGATCATGTCGAAACTATTCTCGCCTTAACAAATTGAACCAACATTTCTTTTAGGACTTTTCATAAAGAACGTAGTAAAGGAGAGCCCTTCACCCCTTATAAAAAGTTGGAAAGCTTCTTCCCCAACGTGGTGAAAACTTTGTCATGAACAAAAAAACACGAACTATTTTTTTTTACTTGTACATGAAAAACACACTTTCAAAATAACTAAATACCTCCCTCTTCGACAAAACTCAGGAGGTAGCCCAAACCTTGCAAAAACTTTGAATTTTTTATGTTTGCAAAAGCTGTCTGCACTGATTTATTTTAATTTTTTTTTGCAACGTTAGATCAGAAAAATGTTTATCAAAAACTAAAATATTAAATATTTGGAATTTTTCTATGTAGATTTGATCTAGAGATTACTCTATCGTATGTCCATGCTGAACGTCAGAGGCAGCTCTGTAATGCTGCCTCTTATGTACTAATCACAGCCTCTGGGTAATGGCCCTAGATTGTGTAAATTAATCCTTTTTAATATATCTATTTTACTAGAAAGGTGACAATATTTATTTTCGTTTGTCGGATCAGTGAGAAGCTGTTAGAGATCGTTCCTTGGGCAAAAATTGCCTGAATTTCCTAAGAGTGTGCTCTGGAAACAACGCATGAAATTTAATAAATCAAAAAAGCTCTACGCACCCAAGTATTCAAATCAACTCCAATTCAACGCGACTGGCTGCACCTCAATAAGTCAAAAAAGCTATACGCACCCTAGTTTTCAAATCACTTGCAATAGGGGAGGATGGGGCTGGTTCAGACATAGATTTTAGCTTGGTTGTGGCTTCTACTTCAGTCAATTTTTTAGTTCCGTTCTTGACTGAAACGGAAGAGAATGTGTTGATGCTTCATTGCAAGTTTTTTAGATTTTTGTCTTCCGTCTTTTAGCACTAAGCACAAATTGTTCATGTTTCATAAATGTCCGAAGTCAACCCATCGTGTGGGGTGAGTTAGGAACTGTATGGGGGTGGGCTCGGACAGCACTTAATTTTCAATTAATACATAGATACATAGACATCTTAAAATCAAATAATATGTACACAAGTGCACCCTCTTTATCTCAAGTTGTAGTAGTTGAGGTCGTAATGGAAAGTGAGACCTCACTTTGTGCGCTCTGTCCCGCCGGTAGCAGCAGGCGATGGAAGCGCAAAAACAATGTCATCTGAAGATGACATTCCACGTCACTTCCACTTTTTCCTGGGATTTGGCCAATATAGAAAACATCACAATTATTAGACTTTCTCAGCTCGAATTTCACACTATTACTAGATCTCTGGCACCTCTGGCACCCCCTCATCATTCATAAGACATATTCCGGATATTTTTCTGTTAAAATATCTTTCTGTTATCATGCTAAATTAAGCTTCACGAAAGAATAAATCAACATATAACAAGTTTCACGAAGAATAAATTAAATCTTCAGAACAAAAATCAACATGCAAGAAGTTCAACGAACAAAACTGGTTTCACGAGGAGAAAAATAAATGTGCAAGTTTCACTAAGAAGAAATAAAAATGTAACAGGTTTCTGGATGACATAAATCAAGAAAAAAAAATCCACATGCAACAAGTTTCACATAAAAATCAGCTTGCATCATGCTTCAAGAGGAAAAACCAACATGCAACAAGTTTCACGACGAAAAATATCATGATTAATTGATATTCATTAATTGATTAATTATTGTTGCATATTTGCAACATATTGTTGCTTATGCACTTGATGCATGGTAGTTTTACTTGTTGCATATGGATTATTTCCTCAGGAAACTTAACGTATCTTGATTTATGTCTTCGATAAACTTGTTTTGTTTTCTTTCATCTTCATGAAACTTGTTGTATTTTGATTTTTCTCTTCGTGAAAGTTGTGAGTTGATTTTTATCGTCGTGAAACCACTTTTGTTCGTAGAACTTGTGCCTTGCTGATTTTTATGTGAAACTTAATTTATCTTGATATTACTCTTCTATGTTGCATATTGTTTTTTGTGTTCGTGAAACTTGTTGCATGCTGATTTATTTTTCATGAAATTTAAAGAAGGTTGATTTTTTCTTCGTGAAACTTCTTGCAGGTGGATTTTTATTCGTAAAACTAATTGCATGTTGGTTTCTTTTTCTTTCTGAAACATGATGCATGTTGACTTTTATTGAAGATACGTGTTTCATGCTGATGTTTTCTTCAACAAAACTTAATATATCATGATTTATGTCTTCGAGAATATTGTTATATTTTAGTTTTTTCTTCACAAAACTTGTTGCATAATGATTTTTCTCTTCGTGAAACTTGTACATTGATTTTCTCCTTTTGAAACCGATTTTGTTCGTGAAACTTGTTGCGTCCTGATTTTTGTTCGTGAAACTTTAATTTATCTTGATATTTTTTCCTGTTGTATGTTGATTTATTCTTTCGTGAAACTTAATTTTTCCTGATATTTTTTCTTCATGAAATTTGTTGCAGGTTGGTTTTTCTTCGTGAAACATGATGCATGCTGATTTTTGTTATTGAAACTTGTTGCATAGGGATTATGTCTTGAAGAAAATTTTTGCCCACAGATTATTTCTTCAAAAAACTTAATGTATCTTGAATTATTCTATTGTGAAACTTAACTTACCATGATATTTTTCTTCGTAAAACTTGTTGCATGCTGGTTTTTCTTCATAAAACATGATACAGGCTGATTTTTTTGTTCGTGAAACTTGTTGCGTGTGTATTTCTTCTTCAAGAAACTTTTTGGATCTTGATTTTTGTCTTCGAGATACTTGTTATATTTTTATTTTTTGTTCATGAAACTTATTACCTGCTGATTATTTTTGGTGAAACATGTAAATTGATTTTTCTCCTCGTCAAACCGGTTTTGCTCGTGGAATTTGTTGCTTGCTAATTTTTAATAGTGGAACATAATTTATGTTGATATTTTTCGTTGTGAAACTTGTTGTTAATTTATTCTTTCGAGAATATCAATTAATCCTGATATTTTTCGTCGTGAAACTTGTTGCATGTTGGCTTTTCCTCTTGAAGCATAATGCAAGCTGATTTTTATGTGAAACTTGTTGCATGTGGATTTTTTTCTTGATTTATGTCATCCAGAAACCTGTTACATTTTTATTTCTTCTTAGTGAAACTTGCACATCGATTTTTCTCCTCGTGAAACCGGTTTTGTTCGTTGAACTTCTTGCGTGCTGATTTTTGTTCAGAAGACTTAATTTATTCTGCGTGAAACTTGTTATATGTTGATTTATTCTTTCGTGAAGCTTAATTTAGCATGATAACAGAAAGATATTTTAACAGAAAAATATCCGGAATATGTCTTATGGATGATGAGGGGGTGCAAGAGGTGCCAGAGATCTAGTAATAGTGTGCCATGTTGTCATGAATTGACATGGTGTATAGCGGAGGGTTGAGTTGCGAAACCTTGAACCACTTGATTTAATGCATGATTTTATCATGAAAATATCTGTGAAATGTCTTAAGAATGATGAATGGTTGCGAGAGGGTGCAAAAAATGTCAGTGATAGTGTGGTAAATTGATGAAAATCGACAAGGTTTATCACGGAGGGACGGCTTGTGAAAATATGAACCATTGGATTTAATGCATGATTTTTAATAGGAAAATATCTGGAAATTTTTTAGGAATTATGGAGGCTTGTAATAGGGTGCCAGAGGGCCAGTAATAGTATGACACGGCAGTTTGAATTGACATCGTGTATGACGGAGGGTTAGCTTGCGAAAACATGAACCAATGGATTTAATGCCTGATTTTTTAAAAGAGAATACATTGAAAATGTCTTAGGAATGATGAGGAACTGCTATAGGACGCCAGAGGGACAGTACTAATTTTGCACGGTGATATATCACGGGGGATGGATTGCGGAAAACAGGAACCGATGGAATTCATGCTTGATTTTTAACAAGAAAATATGTGGAAAAATGTCTTAGGAATGTAGAGGGCTGCTAGAGAGGCCAGAAAGCTTATTCGTAGCATGGCACGGTGTGAATTGAGAGAGTGTATCACGTTGGGGGTAGCTTGCAATAACATGAACCAATAAATTTAATGCATGATTTTAACAAGAAAATATCCGAAAATGTCATAGGAATGGTAATATGTATCACCGGGATGCCATGGGCCAGCCACATATTACCACTGTGGCGTAAATTGCTTGGACTAGCATGTTGTACAACTTAAAGTTAAGGAGGGAGGTGTTAAAAAAATTTTCGACTTGAAATTTTTGGGGCTCAGGTGTAACACCTAGTCAAAGAAATGAGGCATTTCCATTGAGATTTCTCAGAAATAACGCTAAATATGTTTTCAATTTATCTCTAATAACAATCCCACTCCTCTGGAACTGGTTGCTAAGGGTTTTTGCTCAAAGAAACGTGGAATTCTTATTAAGACCTCACAAATAACAACATGCAAAAATTTGTCTCTTTTTCTTGCAGCTATGTCCAATAGAACAATGGAAACAGGTTATAAAGTTTCTCTGAATATAAGATCTTGAAAGAAAAATGAACCCCCCCCCCAAAAAAAATGGTTTAGGTTATAAAGTTTCTCTGAATATAAGGTCTTGAAAGAAAAATGAACCCCCCCCCCCCAAAAAAAAAAAAAAACTCTCAAGGTATTATGTAACACCCGTGTCTGCACCATCATTATATAACATCCCATGTGTGTGTCCTCAGTTACAAGCAGGGACTCACCTCGAGAACTGGAGAAACCAGTCACGTGTGAATGCATTGTCCTTAACACAGGCAAATATTCCCCTATTACATAAGAACTACTGAAATCATGAAGAAAAACATCTTGAAGAAAAATGTCTTAAAAATGTCTTGAAATGTCTTGAAACGTCTTGAAGAAAAATAACTTATAAAACATCTTGGAATGTCTTGAAACATCTTGAAAAACGTCTTGAAGAAGAATGTCTTAAAAACGTCCTGAAACTTCTTGAAAGACGTCTTGCGGAAAGATGTCTCAAAAAAGTCTTGAAAAATATATCGAAGAAAAATTTCTTAAAAAACTTCTTGAAAAGTCGTGAAACGCGTTGAAAAACATCCTGAAGAATAATGTCTGAAAAACGTCTTGAAACGTTTTGAAAAACATCTTGAAGAAAAAAGTATTAAAAAACGTTTTGGAATGTCTTTAAACGTTTTGAAAAACATCTTGAGGAAAAATGTCTGAATAAATCTCCCCCGCTTGACTAGTGGACTCTAATACGTCCTATTACGTAACAACAAAAATACTATGATGTAACAGACAAACCCTATTGCATTACAATCAAAGAATCCCACCCCTATTACGTAACATGCACCAGCATCTCTTAGAAAACATCCCTTGTGACGTAACATGCACCTGTGTCTTTAAGAAGGTTTCAAAAAAAGTTTCGGGACTGGGAATCGAAGGGGGTTGGCTTTCCCAGGACATGCAACCCCCTCACTGCTTCCATCCTTGTTGATCTATATAACAGCACCTTTTATCTTCATGTACGATGCGATTTTTGATTGTGTGGATTTAATTCATTCAGTGATAGCAATTTTTCTTCTTCGTTGCCTTATGACTTTATTTCTGCTCTTCTTAGGTTTCAATCTGGCTCTTTCTTTTCCTTGAAAAAAATTATTTTTGGGATAGTATTTAATAAAATTCTTGAAAGAAAGAACTCTTTGAAAATAACCAAAAAACATTTTTTTGGAATTTTTCGTTCGACCACCAAGAAAAAGAATGTAGACGTGTAAAAAGATTGCGAGACTAAAAAAAAACTTTCCGTTCTTTCGATTGGCTCTAAATTTCAAAAGAAGAATCAGTTAAATTAAACTAAATCTAACTTAAGTTTAACTTTATTATTTAATCAGTTAGATGTTCAACCTTTTAACTGGCTAAAATTTAAAAAGGAAATAATCGGATTGGCAGGCTCGGATTTAAATCTTTGACGCCTCTAAGCCCAACCGTGTTCACCGCTCCGTTTTTGCGAGAATCTCGGAGAAATTCCCGAAAAATTGGGGACTGCTGAAGTGTTGAACAGAGCGTAAGTGATAAACACGAGCGGATGTACTGAACAGAACACAGGGGATGAGCCGAAAGTACTAAAAGAGAGAGGTGATACTGAACTCTCAGCTCTCATTCTTGGAAGACATTTGGCAGTTTATAAGTGTCCACGGAATTCCTGTGTTGTTTTAAAATCACTTTTCTGCGTATAGGCAGCGTGGCGACAGAGTGCAACTGGTACTTTGACGATAAATCACATCGGTCCAGTTTTTATTATGAATAAATCAATCAGTGATAATTTATTGTGCCCCATGGCATTGTACGCCACTAGGCCCGGGCCTAGTATGACTATTGGCAAATCTTGCCTGGCTATTTGGCTTCCTTTTCTGCCAATCGGTTAGGTAATGACGCGATTGGCCTACAAAAATACTCTATAGACGTAAATAAACTAAGTTAAAGCACAGTTTTGTACAACAGAAAGAGTAATATCTCTCTTCTGTTTCTTTGGTTTATCTTAAATTTTCTGTTTGTTCTGACATTAACGCCAACAGAATAATCATTTAGTCATTGGCTCAATTTAGACTAGATATTAGAGAACAAACTCAAGCGCAATTTCTGTTTCCTCTTTGCCAAAGATAAGCTATGAGATAAAGTGCCTTTTCTCCTTTTCATATTTTTACGAAAAAAAAGAAATTATTAATTCAATGTGTACCATTATTTGGATATATATACAGTTGTTGATAAACTTAGTATCCACAGGAGCAAGCATAAAGGTTCTAAATTATCTTAGTAACATTCTAGTCTTTAGGTTTATTTAAAGGTAGCGCTATAATAACAAAAAAGTAGTGCCATTCGGTTCCGCAATGAGCACTAGTCAAAAATATAATGGTCCTCATCGTGGCAACCTCATTGCTTCTAATGGGGCAGGTTATAACTGTAGGCTAGATAAAAAAAGACAATAAAAATCTATGATAATAAAATTTTGTCTTAATAATATACAGAAAGTGTTTGTTAATCAAATTTATTTTCCTTCCATTTTTATTCACGCTTTTAAATTGCTTTTAATAACATATTTATTGAACTGTTCTCATTATTCACTACTTTTCAAACAGTTTGTGGTAACGAACCATAATTAAATTACGACTTATGCCAATAGCCGTAGCAAACTCGATAAAAAAGGATTTCAAAAAGAATAGGTAAGTCAGTAGTTATTTTTATGCTACTTTCAAGTGTATTTTTAAAATGTGAATTCTTCAAAGGAATTTGAATTGTTCAAAGGAATTGTTCAGTGAATTGTTCATTAAATTTGAATTGTTCAAAGGAAGGAGGAGGGGTTAAATCCCTCACAAGTGATCCAATTCCCAAAAAAGTTGCTAAGAAGGTGATTGAAAATAGGGAGAGATTGTATTTCTGGGTAACAGTCTTTAAATTTTCTGATAAGGGTCTTCAAGCTGACCTTCGAGGAATAACCCACCTGTGTGTAGCTTTATGGGTTTGGATGCACTTCGGACCAGTGGCATCGTTTGGAGGGCATGGATGTATTTTCCCCTTCAATGATACGGAGAAAAATTATTATACAATCCATGCCTTTTGACTCTTCGGATGTAGACCCTTCTTGCCCCCCCCACCAAAAATAAAAAATTCTGGAGCTACGCCCCTGCTTAGGACACATTATTTGCCCTATATATATATATATATATATATATATATATATATATATATATATATATATATATATATATATATATATATATATATATATATATATATATATATATATATATATATATATATATATATTTATATATATATATATAT
This sequence comes from Artemia franciscana, assembly GCF_032884065.1. Lineage (NCBI taxonomy): Eukaryota > Metazoa > Arthropoda > Branchiopoda > Anostraca > Artemiidae > Artemia > Artemia franciscana. Next base: position 29,848,552 of record NC_088883.1, on the reverse strand, counting down.
ATATATATATATATATATATATATATATATATATATATATATATAGTGTTCTGTTTGTCTATATATATATGTTCTGTTTGTGTTTTTGTTTGTTTTTATTTTCAATACAATTTTGACAGAGTTTGCCGAGATAGAAAATTTGAGAAAACTTTTTCTTATGTTAACGTGCCTGGAGTAAGATACATGTATAAATACAAAAGATATAAAATTTACAATTAGAGCCAACCTTCACTAAACTTCTAAGATATATCAAGGCAAAAATATAAGAAAAACAAGAATAGAAAAGGTTAGAATAGATGAGGAATGTCCTTTACCAGCAACAATTAAATTTCTTTACAATCCGGGCAGGGGGCCTGAAAGGTCAAATATGGTGATGTCAAAAGTGGTAAGTTAACTCATCCAATTTTCATTAATGTATAATATTCCGGTTCAGTAATTGATGCCAAAGATCATTGATAGAAGCAAAAAAATGAAGCATAAAAGCAAGAAACTAATGGATGTCCATTTTCTAAATACCGGTTAGACGACATGGAACCTAGAGACTCTGCGTCCTGAATCGAAATACTGGTAGTCTGGGAAGCAATACTCCAATCGCAGCCCTATCCTGATGTACAATTAAAGTTGTAAGCCCCTTGAATCCACCTATACTCCGAATAGAGACCTATGCCGATGTTCTATTGAAATTGCTAGCCCCTTGTACACGCCTATACTCTGATGAGAGCCATAGCATTTCCAGGAAACATCGCATGCCATGTTTATTTTCTTGGTGAAACAATACAATGAATACTGCAACACACAGAGCGTTATCTCAACTTCCTGTGATAAGAACATTTTTCAGGAAACCTCGCTTGTCAGGCGATATTTCAGCGAACAGTATCCCTCTCGAGACCATCGTTTGATCATTGTTATAAATACATCTTTTTATCGTGCTATATGAAAACTAATGCAGAGTCAGGCAAAAGTATTCTCAGACATACAGACAGAGAGAAAGAAAGAGAGAGAGAGAGAGAGAGAGAGAGAGAGAGAGAGAGAGAGAGAAAGACAGAGAGAAAAACACACAAAAATTGACACACAGGAATGCAAACAGACGCAGATATAGGCAAACAGATGCTCAGAAACACAGAGAGAGAGGGAGAGACAAAAGCACACACAAAGTCAGACATTCAGGTATAAAAACAGGTGCGGAGAAAGGCAAAAAGACGCTCATACACATAGGCACAAAGAGAAAGAGAGAGAGAGAGAGACAAAAAACACACACACAAAGAAAGAAATTCAGACACGCAGGCATGCAGATAGATGGGGAGATAGGCAAAAAAGACGTTCAGACAAACAGGCACACCGTAATTTGACTGTTGCAGAGACAGACAAAAAGACGCAGAGACAGGCAAACAGAAACAGTTTTTCAGACACAGGTTCAAAGACAGTGGCAAGAGAGAAAGAAAGAGACAAACACACACAAACAAACACACGAGTCAGACACACGGGCATGCAAACAAACGCAGAGACAGGCAAATAGATGCTCAGACACACAGACCCTGAGAGAGTGAGAGAGAGAAAAACATAAAAACACACAGATTCAGACACACTGGCATGCACATAGACGCAGAGACAGCCAAACAGACCCTCAGACACACAGGCAAAGAAAAAGAGAGAGAGAGGGAGACAGAGAGAGAGAGAAAGAGAGGATAAAAACACACACAAAGTCAGACAAAGGGGCATGCAAACAGACGCAAAGATAGGTAAACATACGCTCATACACACAGATGCAGAGAGACAGAAAATACATACACACAAACTCACAAAATCAGACACACAGTCATGCAAACAAACCCAGATACAGGCAAAGAGACGCTCAGAAACACAGG